>NC_068355.1:183003947-183016447 GCF_020536995.1 Dreissena polymorpha | reverse complement strand
TAAAAGTATTGTCCTTTTAATTAACAAGAAACACATTCAAAGAAATATTATTCTTCAACAACTTTATCTCCAACATCATGCATTACTACTATATTTTAAACATCGTAACAGTTTGATTATATGAAAGCAAGAATATACATTCTTAGTCATATGCAAAGTAAACACTCTGTTTAATAAGCACATCTACAAAATCTTCTTTTATTGTCCAACTTATTACTTGAAAGTCTTAATATTTAGTTGCACATATTCACACATATTACTATCAAACAAGTCCTAAAATGCATCCGCGTTAAGTGCCTAACACCTATTGCTTAAAACTAACATTAATAAATGTATAATATATGCACAACACATTTTTAATGTTCATAAAAATTATAAGTAGCAGTCGTCCTGCTTAATTGTCCTGTGCGCCTTATTATTAAATGAACATATGGTTATAGTATAAACAATTCTATATGAAAATATGACGCAATGTTTGATTCTGAAAAAGAATAAATCCAAGTGTACATGGTTTTAAATCCAGAGAAATTTTTAATCACTCCGTAAAAACTCACTTAATCCAACAAATTAGCACAAAATATATACCAAAGTCATTGGTTTGGAATTATATACATTAAATTAAACACTATAAAAGCGCACACAGTGACACTACATTTTCTATTGTTACAGTGGAGACACACACATGTAGAATGATCCTGTCGGCTGACAGATTTTATTTCTGAATTTAAGTCGACATTTTCTTTCAACAATTAATTGGGGTCAAATTCTTGTAAAAATCCCAGTGTAGCACCTTTAACCAGCGCAACATTACTGGAATAAGTATTCAGCAGTCTAATTGGTATTTGATGGCTTTTAACTGTCCTTGGTGAGCTTAAAGTGTGCCCTAATGATATCCCATTTGTTGGCTGTTTATTTGACGTAGGGCATAGAATCCCAAGAGTTGAATTAATTGATCCAAGATTTTTTGTCTGTCCAGGTATGATACACTCCGAATTGGCTGGAATTTTTACCTTGGCTCGTGATGTGACCCTAACTGCCCTGAGAGGTATTTTCTCAACGAATGTTGCACACCTCTTCCCATTGAAACGTAATCCATTGTGAGCACTTAATTGATAATCAAAGTCATACAGAAAATCCATACCAATAAGTCCGTCTTCACGAATTGGTGCAACAAAAACAGTATATTCAAACCACTGTCCACATGATTTAAACTATATTTGATAAGGTCCTTCCCATACATTTGGTGTAATTTTCTTTGATAGTCTTTTACATTTTGCAGTATTCATGCACAACCTAAAGTCCCCATTTAGCCATCAATTTCGAACACTAGGTGAATAACCAGAAACAGTATCTCTTGGAGGTCTTCGGCTGTCAGATTTAAGCCACTTCAAAACAACGCCAATATCTGGATCCTGCTGTTGGAGTCTGGTCATTCTCTCCGATGAACAGAAGACTTTGCTGAATTTGACAAGACTTTTTACAGAAGATGACATTTCACCTAATGCAGTCTTTCCGTCTTTATTCGGCATTTCATAGTTTCTGTCATCCGCCTTCGAACTGTAATCTGCATCAGAGTTTTCAGAATGTTCACGGAAGCGCAGTCGGAATATCCGGTAGCGACGATATTTCCTAATTCTGAGTTACCCACGATACATGAAACGTACACAGTTCAACAACATCACCACCTGAAGCTGTAGCAGCAAGAAAATCCAACCCCAGAATCCGGATTCCTGAAGTTTTACTATGGAAACTCTTGCTTTCGATGACCCCGAGATTTGCACAATCCTTTTTGCAAATAAAGGTACCGCGTCATCAAACTGAGAGAATTCTGACCACTGCTTATGTTTCCTCAAACATGTGTCACATCCCTTACATGATGGCTCCTCTAGCGTTAGATGTCCTTCATAACACTCACATACTTCTGGTTCACTTGGTATTCGACTGAGGCTGTCAACATAAACATGTTTTCGGCCACTTCGTTGTTGTATCCGAAAATCATACTGCAATAACACTTCCAACCAGAGGGGATTGTTGTCACAATCACACTACTGAAGACATTTCCATCGATCCCTAAACTTTCTGTGATCATTCCGATCAGAATCCAGTCCAAACATGTCCACAGGTTCCACTAACCAGCTAGCAGCTAAATAAATCTTTTCCACGGGTTCCACTAACCAGCATGTGCTAAATAAATCTTTTTGGGCAACAATAACCGAAACTCCAAACATTGAAACAACACCAATAATCAAAATAAAACATCGTAACATTCCCATATGTCCAACCTCAATGAAACAGTCCCCTGATGATTTCATAAGTACAACAGCTCACTTTAATCCTGACACAATTATATAATAAGCACTTTCCTCACAAGCGTGTTAAAGTCCTTATCCCGACGCTGCCACCAGTGTTACAATTTCCGAGGGGGGAAAGTTCATAACTTCACAACACAGTATATATACTCTACATTTTATTTACACACTACAAGAATGAATATATACACAAATAATGTTTCTTTGTTAACTGTCTTCACAATCTAGGTAAAATCCATTCTCTCTCAAACTGCCACCAACTCTTTCTATACATGTATACTACTAGTATCTTTACATCTCCACATCCAATTCTACTCTCCCTCAGCTTCCCACTCAACCTGGCTTTTCATACAATTCTGCCCACCCTCCCATATTTGGATGTGTGGACAGACACAGATAGGACCTAACATTTAATTGGTATTTATTATTGCAAGTGTTGACTTATTTGACAAGCAGACTCTGCGAGCACCAGAACAGACCAGTGTTGCTAATCTTTATTACAAAATGATGACCAACTGGTATCCTGTTCTGATAACAAATGCCCACCATGCCACATGGCATCAAACAGAGCAGTCTAAATTGAAATCATATACTAAAATTACAACATTTGTCATCGATTTCAAAGAGCCTTGCATCATTTTGAAGAAACTTAAAACGGCATTAATGTTACATTGTCGACATTATTTTCTATTTTGTTGTTATTTGAAGTTGACGGTAACCGGTATGATTTACTAAAAATAAAATAATGGACATATAATAAACATATATGTGTGTGTGTTATGTTCCTTATATTTGGAATTTATATTGTTGCATTAGTTTATTACACAGTATAGATCTTGACAATCATTCGCCATGTGTTGGTGTTAATGTCATGTTATACATTATGTCGGTTTACTTAGTTGAACAAGAGTATGCTTATCTTTAGCGTTATTTTTTTTGAAGAGAATATAAAAAGTTAATGTAGAAATATTCTATTAAATGATTATATATGTACGATTCTTCTCTTGTGTTGTGTTGGGATGTAGCTGTAAAGAATACCTAGACATATTTCGCATTAAGGAGTATTGTATTGTATACACAACCTCAATGCACACATTGTTTACTGTCAATTACCACGGACTAAAATAAGTATAAGCAGGCAGTTAATAATGTAACTCAAACGTGAAAATCACAACAATTAGGAAACCTGGCTGCGTATGATTATCGAACTACCTCGTGACAGCGGTATATAAAATTGAAATCAACGAAAAAAACATTGCAAAACTTTAATCAAGTTATATTTAAAAAAGAATCACAGATTCGATAGCACAAATCACAGATGCGATATATTAATGAATAACGTAAATCCAAATTATTGCACAATTATTTGATAAGTATTTCAACAGAAACACAAAAACTTACTAAACGAAACATAAAAACTAATCAAATTCGTATAACTTTAGAATCATTTTGAAAAGTTAAGTTCAAATAAAACAAGGAATAAAATAACGTACCAAGATAATCAAGTTACACAGACAAAATGTAAACTATTGTCATTTGTTATCAGTATTCACGGATTTATGTTAGTTCCTCACGTTTCGAGAAAGATTTATTTTGCGTTGATACGTTTTGAAACACTCCTCACGCCTATAACAATTGTCCGGCAGGTGGGTCTTGAAGTGCTCTTTGAGGTCATTCTCACTCCTAACTGCCAACCCACATTGGTAACTTTTCACCAATCCCTCTTTTTTTGCACTTTTCTCGTGAGCCGCTAGTAGGTACTTGTCCGCAAAGCTCCTGCCGCACTGTACACACACGTGACATTTTGGTCATTCGTGCTTTGAGGCCCTATGCCTTCTAAGATTGTAGAATCCTGAGAAAAACAACCTATTTCATTTATGACATTTCAGTGCGTAAACACGCTATTTCAAAAATGTTAGTTTCAGAGGACACGCGTGCGTTATTTTTAAATAACCAACGATTTGACGATTATTGAGATATTTCAAAATATACGATAAACTGATAAATGAGATATATTCTATATTTGTGTTGTTTGAAGAAAATCTTTTCATCTGTTTGTTAGTATAACTGTATAAAAAATGTAACTATTTTTAAGGTATTTAATCTTACCTGAAATGCTTATCCCAAGCAGTTATAGTTTCCAGAGTAAGCGTGTCCCCTAATGTGGCGCCATAGCCCAGCTCTGGTCTTCAACATGTTTCCGCATTCGGAGAATTAAGCCATACCTTAAAGCAAATATAATAAATAAAAATAATATACGACACATTACTTCACGTGACAATAGTGTTCGGCGCCAAAATAACAATGAAATTTAATACAATAATGTATAGCCATTATGTGTAATATATGCTATCGCATTTAAAAATCAAGTTTCAGTTACATTGTTGACAAGCATTTTTTTAAACAACTGAATAGAACTGAAAAACTTAAAAAACAGTATACCGCACAGATCGTTCTAAAAACGTATACCACACAGATCATATTACTGTAAGAACATTTTTATTATATATTATAATATAATTATTTTAAAAAGCGATGAGTGCATATTAATTATTGTTTTTCTGCAATGAAATTCATGTTAAATATCTTTTTTTTTAATTTAAATTTTGTTTTTATGTAAATGAAAAATGTACACTTTTTTGTTAAGGGAGGTTCGGCTGAATGTGTGCCCCTAAAACGAAAATCATGCGACCGTTTATGTCTTAATTTGGCATCCAGCGTGAATATTTATAGAAAATAAAAGGTTACTGCCTGCTTCGTAGTATATTAGAATAAAATAAGCTCTTATTTTACTCGTGCCGAGCCTCATATATTACAAAACTTTTAGGCAGTAATCTGTGTTTCTTTTTTTCGTACATCTACGTCCCACATTTTATAAGAAATAAGAAAAGGTAATCGCGGCGACGCTGCGTTTAATTAAAATAGTATACTGTTCATACGATGTCCCTTGCGCTACCCTGCCCTATTAAATACAAACTATTAAATACAGTTTTTGGAACGTGCATTTCAGGGTCCCTTTGTTCTGCAGTCAACTCAGCGTCCCTTGGCATAGGATGGACTCTCGTGACATGCTCGTGTTTGATCACCCGCTATACAAGACTCATGTGTATGGGCGCAACATGGCGGCCTCCTACAAGAAATTCTTCTCGTACAACACAGTCAAGACATTACCGAACGGAGTTCCCACCATGAAAAACGTGTAGCATTAGAAAATTATCATTATTTTCTCTTTTTGTAGGGAGCATTCTCAGTATCGTTCCTTAACCATGGTTACCTCGATGTTCAAGTATGGCCACGCACATTTAATACATAGCAACTGATATTTGGTCGTTATATGGAGCACCCATAAATCGTTTTGTTAACCCTTAAACTTGCGCGTTTATGTGTATCTTTTTAATCTTTAATCTTTGGCATGGATGCATTACATAACTTAATTTGATAAGCTGTTCAGACGTAAATTTATAGTTAAGGATGAGTGTGTATATTTATATTAAAAATGGCGTCGTGCATGTTTCTACAATTTCTTTCATTCAACAATGTCATACAACTCCCCGAAACACCCTATCACGTGTATCCAATTTATATATGTATATGTATGCGCGGCATTAAACACATGACGTTGCATAATAAGAAATAAATGATGCTTGTGAATAAAAATGCGAATTATTTCATTAACCTCTGCTCATTTATGTCATCAGCAACACAACATGTGGGTACCCAAAAATGTAATGCACACAGACTAAGTAGAATAACGTTCAGAGCACGGTGTTTGTAAACTAGTGATTGGCGCTTGATTTCACAAACAAGTGTATTTGTCGTTGAGATTGTTATATGCCAGAGATGAAAATGGCGGTTATTAAGATTATAATAATGAGAAAGACTGATGATGATGACTGATGATGAAGATAAACATTTGTGATTATTTCTATGATGATGATGGTGATCATTATAACACACGCTATGTTCATAACACTATATATATTGCTGCTGATTATAATGATGAGGATAAGAAAGCGGAGAGAATACAAAGATGGTTTATTGCGTATTTGAATTAATCCGTCGATTCGTAATATTTCGGACACGAGTCGGATTAATTTAAGATCCCAGAGAAGCTTACGTTATCTTCTACAATAAGTTTATATTTGTAGCGAGACAATAAGAAAAGCGTTTAATAGATAAAAACAACCATAACCATAGCCAAAATAGATTAAATGAAGTAAATTTTACCTCGCATAGTAATAAAATATGTGTGTGATCTTCTCCGGTTACGCCCTTTGAAATAGTCATTGACAATTATTTGCAAAAGCAAGATTACATGACAAAATATCGCTGCATACTTCGATTTGAATTTACTCAGAATTTCAATAGCAACGTACTCAAAAATAACTCTAAAGGTATTTTTCAAATTCATGTAATGACATTTACAAAAACTAGGAATATTTGTGAACAAATCCTTATTTGACATTTTAAGCACCAGCTGTCAAGGATAAGCTGCCAACCACCCAGCAGTCATTGGACGGTTTAATAGCATACATACTTTCAAAGCCGTGCAATCATAGTACAAGGATAAGCTGCCAACCACCCAGCAGTCATTGGACGGTTTAATAGCATACATACTTTCAAAGCCGTGCAATCATAGTAACCAATCGGATGATGATCTATGCCAACCACCCAGCAGTCATTGGACGGTTTAATAGCATACATACTTTCAAAGCCGTGCAATCATAGTAACCAATCGGATGATGATCTATGCACCTTAGTCTCGCTCTGGGGAAACATGGCATAATGCTTGAAGTCCGCCCAAGCTAATCAGGGACGATACTTTCTTCCTTACCTAGATTTTCGCTTAGAAGAGACTTAGTTAAACGCAAATACCATAACATTGGTAAGTGTCGACCATGATTAGCAATATCGGACTGCACAGGCCAATCTTGGACGACACTTTACGCCCGCGCATTAAGCCCCGTTTTCCCAGGACGCGAGTCCAAAAAAATTATATTAAGATTTCTTCTTGTAAGTTTGTAATTTAGCCGTCGATCGGGTGGTCGGTCGGTAGGTCGGTCGGGCATTCGGATGGTCTATCCGAAGACATATCATTAATCAATGAATATATAAAGCGAACATATATATTTCTTTCAGCAAAATGCATATGTATTTTTGCTCAAATAAGGTTGAGATATTCGTTTATTGATAGCGATAAATGCTAATTAATTATACTTAAACACTTCAATATGGGTCTACTTATTTATTCGATTATGAACTTGTTTATCTATCAAATGGCGACTTTTTACAGTTATCAATTTGACCCATTTCCACTCTCTGTCGTTGTGCACATAGAGAGTTGCGTGAAGGTATTAAGGTCATCCCTCTGACACACCTGCCCCCCCCCCTCCGTATAGCGCAATCAGAGGTGGACGAACCGACCAGCGAATTTGAAGTCAGCGGTATTATTGATAAGGGCCCTGTTTTATTTACCATCATACTACAAGTTTTAGTTACGACTGAATTTAGTAATTTTAAATTCGACATTGACGATAGGTTTGTTCCTGTGATTTATAACGTTAAAGAAATGGTATCGTTATTTTTGGAAACTTACCTTTTTTCAAACTGTTGATTCATTTTTCACAAATTACGAAAATAAGAATTCCTTATCATGTTAAATATTCTTTGTAAATGTGTGTGTTAAGGCGATGTACAAGTCTTAAATAAAAATGACTTTCTATCATTAACGACATTAATGAAATTAAGTATTTACAAATGTCAGAACGTAACATGTTTGCGCCTTTAAGGATTCTTTCGATCTGACGATCGTTCGATCGTGAACATTATAAGCCTATGACAAAGTTCATTTACGAATTTATTTTGTAGTTTCAAAAAAACAAGATAAAGATGAACAGAGTTACGGCCAGTTTAAAATAAAGGACGCGTGGAAGACAATAAAAATTGTTTTAATACAATTCTGACCTTAAGTTATGTTAGATGATTTAACAAAGTTTAGATTGAGAAAGAAAAAAATCATCATATCGTAAATACTTATGTTTAATAGCATGCACCACTGAATACCAATTTATAAACCTTTACGAAAGAATTTCAAAGTATTGAATTGTTTATTTAATTGTCTTTTTTAAGTTGAGCATCTCTCAATAATGTATAGGTATTACATATATTCAACACCAGATCATTAGCAATTCAAATTTTGAACATATATTTGTTATCAAACATTTTCATATAGTTCAACTTCAGTCGCGCTTTCGGAAATCTGACACCAGTTCTAGCCAGAAAACGGAACTGTATGTTTCATAATTAAAGCGCAAACATTTGAAACAGTCGAACCAACATAGGGTCGAATATCACTAAAACTAACCGTAGTCTGAGTGTATTCTTCGAGTTACTGTCACGCATTTTAAGAAAACGGGCTGATAAAGCCTTCTTTTACGCCCATAATGACAGAAAGCCGCGTTAATACGCCGTTACTCAATTGTGTTTAATATGGTAATCATATAAGCATCTTACTGCAAATTTAGTAACAGTATTATCAAACATCGAACAGCCCTTTTATATTTCATGTTTTCGGAAACGACTTTTGCAAAATAGTTACACGCGCCAGGTGCAGCGCTGTTTTAGTGCCAATAATAATGACATAATTATTCTTGACGCTGTTATTCACAAATGGGTCGGATGTCATTTGGGCGTCGATTTTGATTCTTCTTATTTGTAATGGTACAGTGATGAAAATACTGTTTTTGTTTTATTAAGTGTTGTAATTGTGAATATTTGTCGTTATTTTCTTAATAAATAGATATTGATTTTATCAGGCACGTACTTCAGTAAACAATTAAGATAAAGAGTGTCTGTTGTTGACGTATTAATGATTTGGTATTTATTCAATCATCAATATTAAGTAGCAATTATACTGGTAGTTCTAGAAGCACAAATGTCAAACTAGCCGTAACATGTAGATTAAGAAGAGAATTTATTATAATTGTGATAATTCCTTTAGTATTATGATATGAAAAGTCAAATCGTTTATAATCGCAGCTAAATGTAAAGTATCTTGGAACCCCGGAAGTTCCCTCGCTCGCGTACCGGGGCTCCGGTCGGTAGGAGGTGGCATGGCGTATCAACAATTCCTTTTCCCATATTCTGGAAACACTTCCGGAAATGAAAAAAACCGCTGCCCGCCGTCGGCTGAAGACAACCGGAAGTGCTGAGTCTGCAATTGCGCAATGCGACCAGAGGCGACGTCATCGAGTCATGCATGCACACCGACGCCTAAGAATTGTCTAAGCAAGTGGTGGATGAACACAAGTGCCGACACGCATGAGACCAACAAAGGGAATGGTAATCAATATGTTTCAAGATGCCGAACTGTTTTGAACATGTATTCTGTTTGGATGCGTTTCATATCGTTATTAAAAGGAAGGCGTGAACTATATTTTGTTTAGTGAGTGCTTTATTGAGCATTTTGTTCCATATCTTTATCAATCGTATTTGGCATCATCATTTCAACTAAATGTATTTTAGCTATTTTCAAAAGGATATGTATTATGTATGACGTTTGCATTAAAAACAAAACTTGAGTTAACTAAGAAGATTAAGATCGATATTATTTACTTTAAACGAACCAGGTGCACTTCCGATCAGCGGCGACACGTACCGAAAGTGCAACGACATGTGCATGTTGTCGTGCCACGATGGCTACACGCTAAGTACCACAACATATGAGACTGGCTGTCAGACGTGCGCATGCGTGGATTCAGAGCCGTTTAGAATTATCGCTTGATGTGTGGTAGTGTTGGTGATGATGATGGTGGGGGTGATGTTTTTATTTGAGCGGGTAGTGTTTGTGGAAGTGATGATGCTGACGAAAAATAGAAGAAGGATGAGAATAGTTATGATTTTTATGATGGTGCCGATTTATTATGATGTAGGTGGTGGTGCTACTGCTTCTGAGGCTGCTTCTAATGATGATGATAAGGTTGTTTATAACCATGTTGCTCATGATGTTGATGATGATTATGTAGATATTATGATGATGATGATGATGATGATGATGATGTGTCGGTTGATGATGGTAGCGACAGGGATGCTATTGTATTTGATGATTATGATCATGATGTCGGTTCCGATAATGATGATGATTATTATTATGATGATGATGATGATGATGATGATGATGATGATGATAATGATGATGATAATGATGATGATGATGATGATGATGATGATGATGATGATGATGATGATGATGATGATGATGATGATGATGATGATGATGATGATGATGATGATGATGATAATGATGATGATGATGATGATGATGATGGTGATGATGATGATGGTGATGGTGATGATGATGATGATGATGATGATGATGATGATGATGATGATGATGATGATGATGATGATGATGATGATGATGATGATGATGATGATGATGATGATGATGATGATGATGATGATGATGATGATTATGATGATGATGATGATGATATTGATGATGATGCATTACATGTTTAAGCATTTTCACTGTAGAGAAAAAGTATAGACTCTCCACGAATACCATTCTAGGATCTTCGCAACATTCCGCGTCACAGCAAAATTTGGAACAAACCACAAAAGAACAAACCACTACAGCATCCGGTATGAGCTCTTCAAGCGGCAACGGACTCTCATCATCCGGGAGCGGTGACGGCGCAAGTGCTGGAAGAGACTCTTGTGGATCTGGTTCAGGAACCGGAAGCAGTGGCGGGGGTTGTGATCCCTGAAATGCAGCGTCGGTTTGAGACAGTGACGGGAGCGCTTCAGGTGGCGGGATGGACGCATGAGGAGCTATTAACGTCGTTAGCGGGCGTCTTCTAGTTGTTTCGGGCCGATGTGTCCGGGAAGCGGAGGTTTTGTTATTTCGTTTTTTCATTTAACCTCATCAACAAATTATGAGGTTCGTTCTTGTAAAACGGAGTTTAATGCATAAATGATGTTAAAAGGAGTTCGCGCATGCTAAACAGGGACGACAGTTTCCGCTTTTAAGGAATTAACTGTTTAAAAGAAGTATCTTCTAGACGAAATTACCAGTCTTGGCGGGAAGTGTCGTCCCTGTCTTGGCGGGAAGTGTCGTCCCTGTCTTGGCGGGAAGTGTCGTTCCTTATAAGCCTATGCGGACTGCACATACTGATTTGAGACGTTTATAAAGCATATGTATTAAACCCAATATTCAAAGAACGCGGCTAATATAGTGTCCATCTTTTGGTCGAGGGGTTCCGAGTTGTATCACCGCTTTCATAATTTCCACCCATAAAGAAATGGGTTAGCATTCAACTAATGTAATAGTGTCTTAATGCGGCAAATTTTAAAATACACTAATACGGTGTTTAAAGCGGGTATATACGATTTTGTCAAATATTTATAAATTTATATAAACTGTGTAAAAAACTTATTATATATATATTTCAATATAAATTAAAATAAAAGTTAAGAAGAACATGTGTCGAAAAATGCGAAATAAGCTAGATATTTAATTCTGAAATTGAAAACGGCTGTACAGCCGAATTCGCCAGCATGTATACCATACATGTACGATGTGCATCTAAACTTAGTTTAACGGTTTATTTGAATTCCTGCAACGATATCTATTCATACGACACACGAACACTGTCTCCGATCCTACTGCAAAGACGAATGCTTCTGTTATTGTAGGAAAATATGTGCGTCACTATCGGCTCGGGGCGCTAATTTGCCTTTGCTTCATTTTACGAAATTCGGCTTTAATGTATAATTTTTCTTGCCTATTTTGTGTTATTGTAACATATTTTATCAATATATTACAATTAAACACATATAAAAAATCGTATATACCCGCTTTAAATAAAAAGATAAATAACATATGACCCCGTTGATGGTATCCTAATCAAAACCTCAATATGCGTAGATGACATGTTGTACTTCATGTTATGGTATAACACATAGATGACATTTTGTACTTCATGTTATGGTAAAACACATAGACAACGCCCTTGTCTCTATTTCAATTAAAGTTTTGACCTGTTTATTTTCATGCCCACACTGAATGGGTAACATGATAAATTGCACATGTTCTTCCATCCGACCACCCGTGGTTAACCGATTGAATAACATTAATGTGTAAATGAATATAAAGAAAGGCCTTATGTGTGCGACGACGTTTTGAAGAAT